>NC_079194.1:289749671-289794671 GCF_029499605.1 Hyla sarda
GGCACCGCGTGACCCCGCGGCATATCGCGGGAGCCGGCGGAGGACGTAAATATACGTCCTTCGTCGTTAAGGGCTTGCTGAGCCTTGTAGTAGATGGGGTCAATTTAATGCAGGCCACGTTGACTTGACAAATGATGACTGTGACTGACTTGTGACTGGTGAGTGACGAGACTGTGACTTACTTGCAGGTTTGTAGCTTGTGGCTGCAGACTGGTCTTGAGGCTCCTATGACTCTGGACAAACACTTAGGCTCGACTTGACTGGACCTCAGCAGGAAGCAAGAAAGAAAGCAGAGGCTCCACACAGGGCTTTTATGGGGGAGGCTCTGGGGGGATCCCATTGGTCACCTTTAAGTCACCTGGTCACTGATACCTCCTGTGTAACAATCACATGACATGGTAAACAGTAAACAACTCACATGGTAAACAGTCTTAAAGTGACAACTCTTTCTCCACACATTACACAGTATAATAAACATATTTACATGGGGGACAGATGCAAGGGGGGCCCAGGGGACACTGAAGGGAGGCTGCCTGACAGGACAGCAAGGGTACGAAGTAACACCTCCTGTACTGGGCCACCACACGGTCTAAGATGGGATCTCCCACGGGCAGAGGAAGGAAGTTTAACCATGATAGTTACACCAGCGATGATCCGATCTCTTCCTGATTGGTGGGTATAGATCTCTATCTAAAACAGCGAGGTTTTTCTCACCCACCAAATATAGATCTATGCCCAGGTTTGTTGCAGGTATTGTTTTCTTAAGGGGGCACTCCATTTTTTTTGTTTCACTTCAGCCTTTAAAGGGGTACTCCGCCCCTAGATAGGGGATAAGATGCCTGATCACGGGGGTCTCACTGCTGATGGGGACCCCCGTGATCTCCATGCTGCACCGGGCATTCATTTAGTGCATTGGGTTCAGCGCCAGAAGCTGGTGACGTCACGGTCACGCCCCCTCAATGCAAGTCTATGGGAGGTGACCGTGACATCACGACCCTCTGCCCCACATCGTCAGTCATTCGGCACAGAGCGAAGTTCGCTCCGTGCGCCGGTTGTCTGTGGTGCTGCAGCCGAGATCGCGGAAGATCCTTTGGTTAGGAGATAAGATGTCTAGGCACGGAGTACCCCTATAAGCACATGATGCCTACCGTATTTTTCGCCGTATAAGACGCACTTTTTCTTCCCCAAAGCTGGGGGGAAAAAGTCGGTGCGTCTTATATGGCGAATACACCCCTATCGCGGCGGTCCCTGTGGCCATCAACGGCCGGGACCCACGGCTAATACAGGACATCACCGATCGCGGTGATGCCCTGTATTAACCCTTCAGACGCGGCGATCAAAGCTGACCGCCGCGTCTGAAGGGAAAGTGACACTAACCCGGCTGTTCAGTCAGGCTGTTCGGGACCGCCGCGATTTCAACGCGGCGGTCCCGAACAACCCGACTGAATAGCCGGGTTAGTGCTTACAGGACACCGGGAGGGACCTTACCTGCCTCCTCGGTGTCTTCTCCGTTCAGGGATCCCCTGTATGGCCGGCGCTCTCCTTCCTCGTCGTCGCGTACGTGCGTCGGCGTGCGTAATGACGTGATGGCGGCGACGGAGAGCGAGGATACCCGGCCGGCAGCAGAGACGTTCCGGAGCGACGGGGACACGGCGACAGCGATGGAGCGACATCCAGGGCAGCGGCGGGGACACGTGAGTATTACCTCCTATGCAGTGGTCTTCAATCTGCGGACCTCCAGATGTTGCAAAACTACAACTCCCAGCATGCCAGGACAGCCAACGGCTGTCCGGGCATGCTGGGAGTTGCAGTTTTGCAACATCTGGAGGTCCGCAGGTTGAAGACCACTATTGGGTTCAAAATCTTAATTTTTTTAGATTTTGCACCTATAAATTGGGTGCGTCTTTTACGCCGGTGCGTCCTATAGGACGAAAAATACGGTAGTTATAATACTGCGTAATACTCTTCTATTACCTCTGGGTGCCGCTTTGTCCCTTTTTTACATAGAGTTAATTTTTTTTGTTGTTTTTTTTCCCAATGGTCATCGATTTATCATTTACTTCTTTTTGGAAAAAGTGGGCAGGGCTTAGTAGGGGGGTTGAGTGGCCTCCCGATTCTCTATAATTCACACAAGGATACTTTCTTCTAGCTGGCGTAGATTTTAGAAGATGGCGCACAGACGGTGAGAGATTAGTCAGATTTATTAAGAGACACCCTAATTGGCACGTTAGGGTAAAAACAGACAAACCAGTAGGTGCTTATGGCCAAAATGCGGCAGCCAATCGCCACGCAAGTTTACCTACAAACTTGCGCAGTGATGACCATTTGTTTCCACTCCAGGGATTTTTTTTTTTATTAAAGGGGTACTCCGGTTATGCAAAAAATGTAGAGGATTAGTGTCTAACCATTGGGACCCCACGTGATCTCCAGAATGGGGCCCAGAATGCTCAGATTTAAGAGATGGGCCCTAATTTGGAGATGGTGTGAGGTCTGACTACTGGGACACTTATCCCCTATGCCAGTGTTTCCCACCCAGCCAGGGTGCCTTAAGCTATTGCAAAACTACAACTCCCAGCATGCCCAGATATGCTAGGAATTGTAGTTCTGCAACAGCTTGAGGCACCCTGGGTGGGAAACACTGGGATAAGAGACAGTGTCAAAGAGATCAGACCACCGCAATCTTCAGAACAGGGCCCATCTCTTACCTCTGAGCGCTCCGACCCCCACCTTAAGAGACAGGTCTTAGATGGTGGGGGACGGAGAGCTCAGAGATAAGAGATGAGCCCTGTTCTGGAGATCACAGAGGGCAGAAGCAGTTGGACTCCAGCTCGGTCAGACACTTATGCCATCTGATGTGGGTAGGGGTTACATTTTTCAGAATAGGAGTACCACTTTAATAAAAAATAAAAAAAAAATGCAAGTTTGTTGGCAAACTCTAACCCTAACATGTGCAAATTTATTGAGTTGCATGCCTCTTAAAGGGGTTATCCAGGAATCGAAAAACAAAGCTTATTCCTTTCAAAAACCGCTCCGTCTGTCTCCAGGTTTAGTGTGGTCTGCAGTTTAGTTCCATTGAAGTAAATGGAGCCATGTTTTAATACCACATCCAACCTGGAGACAGAGAGGGAGCTGTTTTTGAAAGGTATAAGCTCTGTTTTTCGATTCCTGGATAGCCCCTTAAATTTGACTAATGTTTCACTCACCGTAAGTGCACCATCTTCAGAAATCTACACCCGCTACAAGAGTGAATTATAGCCACCTCCTACTTAGCCCTGCCCACATTCTGACAAATCTGCAATGTAGCCACCACATAAATTAACCTGGACCAGATTTAAAGGGGTAGTCCAGGATTGAAAAACTTATCCCCTATCCTAAGGATAGGGGATAAGTTTTAGATTGTGGAGGGATAAGTTTTGGATCCACTGGGACCACCCGCGATCTCCCGTACAGGGCCCTGGCTCTCAAGCCAGATAGCGCGTGTTGACCACAGCACGAAGAGGCGGCTGACACGCCCCCTCAATGCAGTGCTATGGAAGAGTCGGAGAAGGCAGCGCTCTGGCTCTTCCATAGAGTTGTATTGAGGGTGGTGTCGGCCGCATCTTGTACGGGAGATTGCGGGGGGTCCCAGTGGTCGGACCCCTCGCGATCTGAAACTTACTTCGTTTTTAATCCTGGACTACTCCTTTAAAATCTGCACCTAAGCAGTTCCCATGACTTCAACAAACTGCTTCTCTCTTTCTCTTCTCAGAAAAAATGCTTCTCTCCTCTCTTATCAAGCTTCCCAACTAATCTTTACTTCACTCTGAAAAAAACTGCTCAAATTTATCCTGCCCTTACAAGATGGTCTAGCAGCGTACTGAGAAATCAGAATACATGTTGCCAATGGAGAGAAGAAGTGTGAGGAGTGAGATAGGAGGGGAAGTGACTTCAGAGAGCTGAAACAGTGTAAAAAAGAGAGACTCCACAAGCTAAATGTGATAACCTTCACCAAAGGAACTGATTGGCAGCTTAGACTGTTCAGTACTACTCTATAATGTCCCCCATGCTGCTGCTGCTGCTGCTGCTTTTGAGGATGTACTGTAGAAATATATGGGAGCAGAATCCCCTTTTCTGTATGTGCAGTGTATGGGAGACTTCATAGAGGCTAAACCCACAAGCTCAGATACAACAAAAAATACAGATGGGGCCTGCACATATACAGTTTATATAAAGACCAGAAATAGTGCTGCTCCTCTTGTACACTCATGATAGCATACCCTAAAAAGTTATCTGAAATCATAGATAAGATTTAAAGTAGGAATCACATGAATGTAAGCCTTGACATTGTGGTCTATAAGACCGAGGGCCCTTTGCTTAGAACCATATCTATGAGCCAGAGCCAGGGGCTACTTACTAAGAACTAGGGGATAACATGTCTAGGGGCGGAGTACGCCTTTAAAAAGTACCTGTCATGATCTTGTTAAATTTTATAATCCTCCCAGTTCACTGCCCCCATCATGATAAACCACCCCCTGCCTTTATTTTTATTATTTGTTACTTTTCTACCTTGAAAATGCTACGTATTGTCTGCTCAGTCAGATTCACAGACTGGCGTTCCCCAACAGGCGTGACATCATCTGAAGCCATACACACAGCACAGAGCAGTTCAGTGTGAGATGAGCTATGATTGGCTAAGGCTGCACACACACCCCCTCAGCATTTCCTGATTTTGGACTTCTGCCAGGCCAGCAGGAGTTCAAAGTCTGTGCAAGAGATGGGGGGAAATGTGCTCTGGACAAGTAGGGAGACACCTAGTGGCAGCTTTTTTAAACACCAATAAAATATTGGAAACGTAATAATTTTTTTAAACAAAGTACATTAGAAAGATTTTTTTTATTTACCATAAGAAGTGCAATAGCATAAATTAGTTTTCATGAGAGTGCCCATTTAAAGGAGTAGTTCCATGAAGGAAAATGTATACCCTATCCAAAAGATAGGGTTAAGATCGCTGGGACCTCTTCTAGGGCACAGAGCGGGGACCGGCATGCACCCTCCATGCATCTCTATGGGAGAGCTGAGATTGGCAGGGGTGCTGTACTCGTGTATCTCCGGCTCCAATAGAGATGCATAGAGGGCGGATGCCGACCCCCACTCTGTGCGCTAGGAGAGCTGGAGCGCCGGGCAGGAGATTACAGGGGGTCCCAGTGGTTAGACCCTCCATGATTAGACACTTATAGAGTAGTCCCATATAGGAAAATGTATCCCCTATGAAAAAAGATATGGGGTAAATTCTCCTACATCCAACTACTATTTTAAAGGGGGACTCCGGCAAAAAACATCTTATGCCCTATACAAAGGATAGGGGAGAAGATGTCTGATCACGGGGGTCCCGCCACTGGGGACCCCGCGGTCTCCGGGTTGGCAGCGGAAGCGTCCGGAAAACAGAAGGTTGGAGCTTGCGTGTTCAGGTTGTGACACTACGCCCCCTCCATTCATGTCTTCCCATAGACATTAATCGAGGGACCCCCGCGATCAGACATCTTATCCCCTATCTTTCAGATAGGGGATAAGATGTTTTTTGTCAGAGTTCCCCTTTATTGTAATAACTACAAAGTGAGAGTTTTCCTTGATCCTTAAAGGGGTACTCCAGTGGAAAAAAATTTTTTTTAAATCAACTGGCGCCAGAAACTTAAATAGATTTGTAAATTGCTTCTATTAAAAAATCTTTACCCTTCCATAACTTTTTAGCAGCTGTATGCTGCAGAGGAAATTCTTTTCTTTTTGAATTTCTTTTTTGTCTTGTCCACAGTGCTCTCTGCTGACACCTGATGCCCGTATCAGGAACTGTCCAGAGCAGGAGAAAATCCCCATTGCAAACCTATGCTGCTCTGGACAGTTCCTGACACGGACAGAGGTGTCAGCAGAGAGAACTGCGGACAAGACAAAAAAGAAATTCAAAAAGAAAATAATTTTCTCTGTACCATACAGCTGCTAAAAAGTACTGGAAGGGTAAAGATTTTTTAATAGAAATAATTGAGAAATCTGTTTAACTTTCTAGCACCAGTTGATTTAAGAAAAAATGTTTTCCACCGGAGTACCCCTTTAACATCTGGTCTTCAGTTTGCCAATTGGAAAGCCCTGTTCTGGATGGTGTATAAGATGGAACAATGATGAATCGGTGATCTCGATGCCATGTTGCGCCCACTGGGCTTAGAGAGTTTTGAGTCATTATGGACTCATTGTCACCAATCGCAACATCCAAGCCGAACAGTCCAGGCGCAGTTTTGTTTGGCGAATACAGGAAGCAGTTTACATGACTACGTAGGACTCTGGTTCCACAGTCTCTCTGAAATGGTATTATTGTAAAGGGATAATACAGATTACAGGCTCTCCAGAGGATGCGCTCGCCTTTTATGGCTGACTCATTTCCTTAGCCTGCACAACTTCATTTTGATATGGCTCTGGAGAGGCGGCACACCCTGGACATCCTCGGGGGAATCTGCTAGATCCAAAGGCTTGGAAACCTGAACACTTCGAGATCTGCAGGAGGATCGACCTGACAATGAAACAAGGTGCAACAAACAACATATTATAATCCCTTATACACTTCTATAGTAATATATACACAGTGCTCCCTCAAGTTACAATATACATTGGTTCTAGGATGACCACTGTATATTGAAACCATAACTGGAAATAGATTCTAAAGCCCCAAAATGTCATCCAAAAATAGGAAAAAGTGAGGATTAAAGAAAAATAGGTAGATAACTAATAGAGATAAAGCAAGTCCTTACATAGAAATGTGGTACCACTGGTGGTGTAGGGAAATACCTTATCACTTCGTGACGCCAGGGCACCATTATCCTATACACGGTCTGAGGTTGGCGACAGCTTCTCCTGGGCCAGTAAATGAACACACCGACGTCAGGTTACAGATAACTGTGTTTACTGAGCAGAGTGCAGATGATATTACCATAATGTCCAGAAAGGGAATGCTACATTTAGAAAACTGTGCAGTGAATTTAAGATTGACATAATTGTTTTTGATGTAGGTGACAAAATCATAAAAACGGCTTTCAGAATCCCCCCATACCACGACAAGATCGTCTATGTATCTACCAAAATATTTTATGGACGTGTAAAATGGATTGCTTTCTGTAAAAATAAAATTCTCTTCCCAATAAATCATAAAAATGTTGGCAAATGATGGTGAATATTTAGGACTCCTTGAAGCTCCCCTGATCTGAAGGAGAAAATCGCCATTAAACATAAAATAATTGTGAGATAACAAAAATTCAGTGGCCATAATGATGAAGTCCTTCAGATCAGGGGAGTAGTTGCTGTGGGCATTAAAGGGGTACTCCGCTGCTCAGCATTTGGAGCAAACTGTTCCGAACGCTGGAGAGCGCCGAGAGCGTGTGATGTCATAGCCCTGCCCCAATGATGTCACGCCCCGCCCCCTCAATGAAAGTCTCCTGTGTTGAATAGTCTCCAATGGTCTCATGAGCGTGATGAGGGTGCTGGGTTGGCCTGGACTGCACAGCTTTCAATACCTTGGGAGCCCTGTTGCCTTGCTGGGACTTGTGGTGCTTTCACCCAATAGATTAATACCGACTTACCCCACATGATCTCTGAGAGAATTGAAGATTGATCCTGGTAGCTAGGGTTCTGTAAAGGTCCTGTAGCTTTCTCCGCCAGGGCATGAACTTCCACCGTGCAGGTGATCCTTGCAGAATGACCGGATAAGATAGATTTGTTCTGGGCTTTTCCTTAGAGCTTCTCCACACACAACACACCTTTACCACACCAGGGCTAGACTGGGGTTCCCATTGGCAGGCAGGGTCACATGGGGTGCCCTGCTCCTCTGCTTAAAGGTACAATAACACATATAAATAACATATATAGAAATAACATAACAGAATAATTATAAAAATATATTAACTCTTGGCAAAGTGCCAGGACATAATAAACACAATCATAAGTCCCTCATTGGACCCAACACCTGTGCCGCAGGTCTGTCCGAGGAAGTCCCAAGCCAGAGGACAGCCTTTGGTGCTGGGACACCACATAAAAGTAAGAAAGATCTGCTGGAGCTGTAATCACTGTCTATGTAGAGGACAGGAGCTTCTTCAGGGTCCTGTACAGTACACAGTGTCCTAAAAAAGTAACATGGAGCCGCCCTCACCTGTGTCCAAAGGAGCAGCTAACCCTGGTACAGGTAAAGAGTAGAGAACATGTAATACCTCCCTGTACTGTAGGGGGCGCTACCAGACACCAGTCAGTGCATGCACTTCAGTAATACAAGTAAAGAGTACAGAACATGTAATACCTCTCTGTACTGTAGGGGGCGCTACCAGACACCAGTCAGTGCATGCACTTCAGTAATACAGGTGTTTTACCAGTGAATGTCCATTCTGATTGGTCAGTTCTTCCAGCCATTGACACGCTTTTCAGATAGCATTGGATGTTGTGTATGGTTGTAAGTTGCAATGATTCAAAGAAGACCATTGTATTTTAGAAATATTGTAACCTGAGGCCATTGTAAGTTAAGGGACCAATTTATAATCCATGCTACATAGGTCATCACTTAATATCCCAGGCTCTCAGTACTCCTCCCCTAGACATCTTATCCCCTATCCAAAAGATAGGGGATAAGATGTCTGATTAAGGGGGGGGGGGTCTGGCCCCTGGGACCGACTGCGATCTGCGGCCCGTCACCCTGGTGTTCTGACCATTTATGTTCAGAACGCCGTCCGTGCATGGCTGTGGGCGGTCATGGTCGTCGCGCCCTCTTCCATCAATGTTTATGGTTGCACGTAATCTGGCACGGAGCAGAGTTCTCTCCATGCATGCGGATAACGGGGTGCCGGGCCGGAGATCATTTGGGGGGGGGGGGGGGGTGTAAGGGGGTTAGTGGATAAGATGTCTAGGGACGGAGTATCCTTTTAAACCCCTTGAGGAGTAACAATAATGTACAAAGGCATCTGGATACGCTCCCGTGTGTGTATATGAGAAGCAGCACTATTTCTGGCGATTATATAACTTGTATATGTTTTTTTCACCAGTTTTCTCCTCTGCATGCACCATCTCTAACTTTCATATACAGAATCTCTGAGCGAGTGCATTAAGCCTGCCCTCTGTGATGTCTCCCGTACTTTGCACACACACAAAGAAGAGGAGATCTCTCTCTCTCCTATGTATCTTTAGCACCCCCCCCCCCCCCCAGATCTCTCGTACGTAGTAATAATCTCTTCGTAGTAATAATGGTGCTTCGCTCCTTGGTGTTTTTTAAGCTGTGAACTGAGCTATTCCAGGTTCACATCACTACAGTACAGCTGGGAAAATACACTATAGTGGTGGGGAGATTCAGAATCCCGACCGTCATCCTTACCCTTTCATGCGGAGGCTTCGTTCATGAGAATTTCCATTGAGGGCCCCTTTTAATTTCCAGTAACAACTACAGCGAGATATGAGAACCTCGTAATCTCTCAACAACTTCCCTCTTTGCAGTATCTTTCTTCTCTGTCCTACATTGTGGTCTTAAGAATATGTCTTTCTTACTCCGGTTATACTACATGGGATGCTACTTCATATTGTGCAACCCAATGACTTTTATTGGAGTCTTACTTTTGTCCTGGGATGAATAAAATTATTATTTTTTTTTAAGTTTACTCACCTGCCCAGATCCCCTGCTGCTCCCAGTCCCTGATGTTCTTCTTGCTAAACCTGCAGAAGCTGTCCTTCCAACCAATCACTGGCTAAGGAGGGTCACTGCTGCGGCCAGCAAATGGTTAAAGGATACCTCTCATCAAAAAAACTTTTGATAGAATTATAGATTAATGTATGCAGAATAACTTTACAATTGCATGTTATTAAAAAATATGCTTCTTTCTAGTTAATTTTCAACTTTGAAGAAATGACCACTAGGGGTCTCCCTACCAGTCCTGGCAGCAAACATTTCAGACTCATGCTGGAGTCCTAAACACTACGAGCTGCCAGTCTGCTTTGTTCACAAAGGAGAACACTCAGAGCTGCCAGCCTGCTTTGTTCACAGCCTGTTTGGCTGTGAACAAAGCAGGCTGGCAGCTCTGAGTGTTTAGGACTCCAGCATGAGTCAGAAATGCTTGCTGACAGGACTGATCGGAAAAAATACAATAGAAAGAAGCATATTTTTCATTAACATGCTATTGGAAAGTTATTCAACATTCATTAATCTAAAATATATCAAAAGTTTATTTGATGAGAGGTACCCTTTAAGAGGGCAGTTCCTGCATGGCCGGCATGTGAAGCGGATAGCTTCGTGACCAAGGAGCTGTCGAATTGGCAATTGAGCTGAGCATGAATATGTATTGAAAAAAAGCTAAATGCTTCTTCTAATGACAGCTAATAAAGGTAACATTTTTTTTTTACTAATATGATTTTTTTTCCCAGCAGATTTTGCTGGTTTCAGTAGTATCTACCCGCCCCCTCACGTCTATGGAGACACCGCTGCCGACAACATTATTGGGTAGGTTGCATTTCAATCCATTCAATCCAAGTTTATGGTGGAGTCACAGATACCCTCTGAATCATCTATGGTCTGTGGTTAACTTACAGCTTGTGTGAGACAGTGACAGAAATGGTGGTCAGAGAGTGGAATATTCCCCCGAAGTAGCTGTCAAATGTAGTAACCAAGTTTTATTTATCTTATCCTCATCCAAAACTTAGCTTGCAAGAGACCTTGGTAAGTCCTGTTTTCAGGTATGCCTTGAGAGGTTGTAAGGAACTTGACCTGGTATTGAAGCCTTTAATCCCCTTCTTGGGCCACTCCAGGGTTTCAGACTAGCCCAGATCAGCACAGGTGCTGTAGCAGCTAATTAATGGACCTTAAAACTAGATAATAGTCAGTATTCTTTGAGAGGTTGTTAGGAACTTGACCTGGTAGTGGAGCGTTTAATCCTCTTCCTGGGCCACCCCAGGGTTTCAGACTAGCCCAAATCAGCACAGGTGCTGTAGACAGCTCATCACTGGGCCTTTAAACTAGGTAGTCAGTATGGCTTGAGAGGTTGTCCTGAGGTGCTTACCTCTCCTGGAACTATTGCCATTTGTGTGAGGTAACATATTTGAAGTTATGTTTTATCTGATGACTGGTAGTAAGCCACCTGTATAGTAAGGGCAAGTTAACATGTATAGCTAGTGCTTAGACATGCAGGCTTTGTTTTTCCTTTTGTGCCAATGTGAATACAGCTATATTTTGTGCTTGAAAATAAAGAGCAGGAGAAGCACTGAATTAAACTGTGTCACTGTCTCAGACTGCTCTGTACTGCCGTTTGGCCTTCTTTACTAAGCTACACTCCCACACTTTTCAATCACATTTACCTGTCCTGCCTTTGGCTGTCCAGGCATTCTGGGAGTTGTAGTTTATTGTACACATGTAGCTCTCAGGCCCCCATGTGGTACCAGCATCACGTGGCACGGCTGGCTCCAGACTTACATTTAGCTTGTGTAAGTGTCTAACAACATCCAACGTGATTAAAGCGAGCGATTTTTACTGTAAGGTGAGAAGGAAAAACAAACCAGTCCAGGCCAATTAGCGCAGAATTGAGACTAAGGCGCGATAGTCTGCGACCAATTGTCTCTAATGAACTAAAAGTACAGGGAAATTCAATTCCCTTTAAATCCTTCCCTAGGCGATCGCACAGTTTAAGAAAACACATTAATGAGGCCCATACAGGAACTGAGTCACATGAGCGGAGGACACGGTCCTCTTAGTGTCGCCACTCATTGTTTACATGGTGTTTCTCTGGCTGGTGATAATCATAACACGAAATAAGGCAAGCTCGAGACTGGGATACATTGACAAAATCTTCATTAAAGGGGTACTTTGCCCCTAGACATCTTATCCCCTATCCAAAGGATAGGGGATAAGATGTCTGATCATGGGGGTCCCGCCGCTGGTGACCCCACGTGATCTCGGCCGCGGTACCCAGACATCCTGTACACTCTGTGCCAGATGACTGGCAATGCGGGTAGGAGGCCACACCCGCTCGTGACGTCATGGCCACGCCCCCTCAATGCAAGTCATAGACATGCGTTGAGGGGGCGTGGTCGTGACATCACGAGTGGGCATGGCCGTGACGTCACGAGCGGGCGTTGACGTGACATCACGAGCCTCCGTGCAGCACCCGACGCTCTAAACGAAAGCCTGGTGCAGCAGGGAGATTATAGGGGTCCCCAGCAGTGGGACCCCTGCGATCCCCTTTGGATAATGGATAAGATGTCTAGGGGCAAAGTACCCCTTTAACTAAGGCTGGGTTCACACTGCGTTTTAACCTTGTTATGGACACAGCCCATTTTAGTATTTTCATTTTTTTCCTCCTCGCCTTCCAAAAGTCGTAACTCTTATTTTTCCATCCACAGAGCCATATCAGGGCTTCCTTTTTTTGTGTGACTAATTGCATGATTTTGGGGTGGAGGGGGGTTAGTTTTGAAACAGTTCACTTCACGCTGATACTGAAATGTAACTGTTTTCAGGCCTGGAATTGTATGGGATGAAAGCCAGGTTTGGTAGTGAGGCCTTTATCCCCTTCTTGGGCCACTTCAGGGTTTCAGCCTAGCCCAAGTCAGCACAGGTGCTGAAAACAACTCGTCACTGGTCAATACGAATCAAACGATACCCATATTCACACAGCTTTTCTATTAGGCTAGGTTCACACTACAGAATTTCCATCTGAATTTCCGCTTAGGAATTTTAGTTGGAAATTTCTGTGCAGCTGAAACTTATTGCTGGCAACGGATTCTGCTGCACAGTGCACACTACATAGTTTTATGGTCTAATCCATTCTTTAGGCAGAATCCGCGGCACAGACATTGCCGTCTGTGGGGATGGTCCTAGCGCCCACTGATTAAGTCGGCACTGGCTGCACTTAGAATCCCTGGCCAGAGCCTCTGTACTGTAAACCTAGCCTTATTGTACTACTTAAAAAAAAAAGTCTTACTTTTTTTGACAGTATGAGTTTGCTTAAAATAGCCCTATTGTGACCTTTGAGGGCTCATTTATGAGCTGTTCTTTGCTTGCTCTGCCCATTAGTACTGTAGGACATCAGGAGCCAGAAGAAGGTGCATGTATTTCATAAATGGTGCAGAAGCTTCTTAAAATGAGATTCATAGATGGAACATGAATTTAAAATATGTTTTTTTGATTGCATAGATGGTGCATGAGCTTTTTAGATGGTGTGGGAGCATCTTAGATGGTGTTTGAGCTTGAGGACGTGTGAACACTATGACATTTCAGTGGTATTCTGCTGCACCATGCACGTTGCACAATTTCCTCCGCAGAAGATTCCATGGCAGAAATTCAAATAACTGTTCTCCACTGAACGAATGATTATGTTCATTTTTTCGGATATACATTGTCGTCTATTGAGACCGCCCATATCCAAGCAGCCTTAGTGTCGACTAGTTCAGTCAAAGCCCGCAGGAGATGGAATCTCTGCCTGGAATATTTCTGGGAAGAGATTCCGTAATGTGAACATGCCCTTAGATGGTGTTTGAAGTTCTTCGATGGTGTATAGAGTTCTTAGATGGTGTATGGAGCTCTTAGATGGTCTATATGGTTCTTAGATGGTGTATGGAGTTCTTAAATGGTTTATAATTTTTTTTAGATGGTGGATGGAGTTCTTAGATGGTGTTTGTAGTTCTTAAATGGTTTATGCAGTTTTTAGATGGTTTCCAGAGTTCTTAGATGGTGTATAGAGTTCTTTGATGGTGTATGGAGTTCTTAGATGGTGTATAGAGTTCTTTGATGGTGTATGGAGTTCTTAGATGGTGTATAGAGTTCTTTGATGGTGTATAGAGTTCTTAGATGGTGAATAGAGTTCTTAGATGGTGTATAGAGTTCTTAGATGGTGTATAGAGTTCTTAGATGGTGTATAGAGTTCTTAGATGGTGTATAGAGTTCTTAGATGGTGTATAGAGTTCTTAGATGGTGTACAGAGTTCTTTGACGGTGTATGGAGTTCTTAGATGGTGTATGGCGCTCTTAGATTGTGTATGTAGTTCTTACATGGTATATGGAGTTCTTAGATGGTGTATGGAGTTCTTAGGTGGTATATGGAGTTCTTAGATGGTGTATAGAGTACTTAGATGGTGTATGGAGCTCTTAGATTGTGTATGCAGTTCTTAGATGGTGTATGTAGTTCTTAGGTGGTATATGGAGTTCTTAGATGGTGTATAGAGTACTTAGATGGTGTATGGAGCTCTTAGATTGTGTATGCAGTTCTTAGATGGTGTATGGAGTTCTTAGATGGTGTATGGAGTTCTTAGATGGAACATCAATACTAAGTCAGAAGGGTAAATTGCAAATTACACAACCTTTATTCTGTGAATTGGAAAGGGGTTAATATAATTATTAAATTGGTAAATCGCTTATAATACAATTCCCTATAATTAAAGCGCTGGATATTTTATCACTTACATCTCATAAAACTATGTTCAAAGTCACAACATGAGCCAAAAGCCCCTTTTGTCTCTCGACCCCGTGACCCTTATCCTAAAGGTACAGTCATTTCTCTGGGACGAAACAGGAAGCTGTAGAGATATTGAAGCTTGAAATGGAGCCAGAGAGTTATCATAAACCAACAGAGTGGGGACAGTCCATGCAGGAAGAGGATGCTGGGTAATCTTTAGTGCTCGCCAATAAGCCACTTATGTGATTAGGGTGAGAATTTTGGAATCCGTGAACCATGAAGTAACTGATCATGGTCCAGTCCATAGGGAGGTACGTGCTGGTCTGGGCATTGCTCGGGTGCTGCTTCTTGGGTGGCACGCCGTACCCTGAGCACAGGATGGGGTCTTTTTCACTTCTTCTTTTTAACTGCAGGAAGGAGGGTCTCTATAATACATTTCCTTGTAAATGACATATCGCATTAACCCATTCACCTGCAAGATATTCCAGGCTGCAACGTGTCTGTAGAATTGGTACCAAGGAGACCTTTTTAGTGCCAGGACCAGTGGTGTATAAAATAATTTTTCAGTAATGTACAAACCAATGTATTTACATTCATACATTCATAAATAAAAATGTGAACACAGGCTAGCTAAGGACCCCTCAAGTATAGCGTTGATTTCTGTGGACTGAAAAGGGTGGGCGTGTTCTGTACTCTTTACCTGTACCAGGGTTAGCTGCTCCTTTGGACACCAGGTGAGGGCGGCTCCATGTTACTTTTTTAGGACATTGTGTTCTGTACAGGACCCTGAAGAAGCTCCTGTCCTCTACATAGACAGTGATTACAGCTCCCAGCAGATCTTTCTTACTTTTATATGTAAGGATTTGCTTTATCTATATTAGTTATCTACTTATTTATCTATAATTCTCACTTTTTCCTATTTTTGGATGACATTTTGGTGGCTTCAGAACCAATTACCAGGTTTCCATAGAGTTCTGGTCTCAACATACAATGGTCTCAACCTACAATGGTCTCAACATACAATGGTCGTTCCGGAACCAGTTAATATTGTAAGTTGAGGGACCACCGCATAACCCTTTCCATAGCTTTGTGCGTTACGTCTGCTCCGTGGCCAGTGACTGGACTATCTCCCACCACAATCCTTTTCCCAGAGTTCCCAGTTGAGGTTTGTGACACAGCCAGGACTTTTTTTTTTATGTTTTTTTATTTTTTTTTTTAATAGGATGTTTTACCTTACAAAGAATTTTCAGTAAAAACAGGAAACAAAGCATCTATTACCCTGGTGTCAACTCTTCAACAAGGCCACATTTCAACATCGCATTTGTAATTTCCTGCCTGTCACTGGCAGGGGGCACTTAAACGCTCACTTGTTATCGCTGCCTAATGGGGGGATTGTATGCCTGGAACATTATGTAATAATCCTCTTCCTGAGTGCGAGTGGGGAGGGGTGTAAAGCTTCGAGATAGAAAATCGTCATCATGTTTTCCATCAGAATAGTTTTACTAAGTTTATGAAACGTAAAAACGTAGACGATACAGGTAGAAAATGCGCAAAATTTATCGGTTGTGCACACTTGGTGATTAGGGTTGCCGCCTGGCCGGTATTTTACCGGCACAGCTGGTATTTTGGCCACCCATGTAATGCCCGGTATTTATCCAACCAATCCTCCAACTCCCGGAATGTTGCACCGTAACTTATACCAATGTATCCCAATCAGAGCGCCTCCAGCTGTTGCAAAACTACAACTCCCAGCATGCCCGGACAGCCGTTGGCTGTCCGGGCATGCTGGGAGTTGTAGTTTTGCAACAGCTGGAGGCACCCCTGGTTGGGAAACAATGACCTATACTATATACTACTATTTAGTCCAACATGCTGGGAAGTTGACGTTTTGCAACAGCTGGAGTCACCCCTGGTTTGGAAACACTGACATATTATATACTACTATATAGTCCAGCATGCAGGGAGTTGTAGTTTTGCAACAGCTGGAGGCACCCCTGGTTGGGAAACACTGACCTATACTATATACTACTATATAGGACAACATGCTGGGAGTTGTAGTTTTGCAACAGCTGGAGGCACCCCTAGTTGGGAAACCCTGACCTATACTATATACTACTATATAGTCCAACATGCTGGGAGTTGTAGATTTGCAACAGCTGGAGGCACCCCTGGTTGGGAAACACTGACCTATACTATATACAACTATATAGTCCAACATGCTGGGAGTTGTAGATTTGCAACAGCTGGAGGCACCCCTGGTTTGGAAACACTGACATATTATATACTACTATATAGTCCAGCATGCAGGGAGTTGTAGTTTTGCAACAGCTGGAGGCACCCCTGGTTGGGAAACACTGACCTATACTATATACTACTATATAGGCCAACATGCTGGGAGTTGTAGTTTTGCAACAGCTGGAGGCACCCCTGGTTGAGATACACTGACCTATACTATATACTACTATATAGTCCAACATGCTGGGAGTTGTAGTTTTGCAACAGCTGGAGGCACCCCTGGTTGGGAAACACTGACCTATACTATATACTACTATATAGGCCAACATGCTGGGAGTTGTAGATTTGCAACAGCTGGAGGCACCCCTGGTTGGGAAACACTGACCTATACTATATACTACTATATAGTCCAACATGCTGGGAGTTGTAGATTTGCAACAGCTGGAGGCACCCCTGGTTTGGAAACACTGACATATTATATACTACTATATAGTCCAGCATGCAGGGAGTTGTAGTTTTGCAACAGCTGGAGGCACCCCTGGTTGGGAAACACTGACCTATACTATATACTACTATATAGGCCAACATGCTGGGAGTTGTAGTTTTGCAACAGCTGGAGGCACCCCTGGTTGAGATACACTGACCTATACTATATACTACTATATAGTCCAACATGCTGGGAGTTGTAGTTTTGCAACAGCTGGAGGCACCCCTGGTTGGGAAACACTGACCTATACTATATACTACTATATAGGCCAACATGCTGGGAGTTGTAGATTTGCAACAGCTGGAGGCACCCCTGGTTGGGAAACACTGACCTATACTATATACTACTATATAGTCCAACATGCTGGGAGTTGTAGATTTGCAACAGCTGGAGGCACCCCTGGTTTGGAAACACTGACATATTATATACTACTATATAGTCCAGCATGCAGGGAGTTGTAGTTTTGCAACAGCTGGAGGCACCCCTGGTTGGGAAACACTGACCTATACTATATACTACTATATAGGCCAACATGCTGGGAGTTGTAGTTTTGCAACAGCTGGAGGCACCCCTGGTTGAGATACACTGACCTATACTATATACTACTATATAGTCCAACATGCTGGGAGTTGTAGTTTTGCAACAGCTGGAGGCACCCCTGGTTGGGAAACACTGACCTGTACTATATACAACTATATAGTGCAACATGCTGGGAGTTGTTTTCGTTTGGGGCAGCTGCTGAGCCACAGGCTGTATCAGTGCATGCTGGGAGTTGTAGTTAGTAACTAATTACAACTCCTGAATTTAATAAGAAAAATGTATCCAAAAAGTCACGTCAAAATCAAAAATGGTACTGTTAAAAACTACAGATCGGGGCGCAAAAAACGATCCCTCATACAGGCCGTATAAATAGAAATAAGGATCCTTTGTTCTTACCCATGTTTCCATACTGTGTTTGTATTACCCGAATCTTCAATAAAGCTTCATCGTTTGATGGTTAAATAGAAATAAGAAAGTTATTGGGGTCAGAATAGGACAAAATTTCCCCCACATATATATATCCTGTGATGTCACGCATATATAATTAATTATGCAAAGTAGAATTATGCAAATTAGAATTTTTGTGTGGTAGCAGGGTGTGATGAGGGCAGATGTTGTTAACCTAGGCGCAGATGGCATTAACCCCTTGTATTTGTGATGCCAGGGTGTGGTTTAGCCTAAAACCACCCGAAGAGAGAGAAGCTTCACCCAGGACTTATATGGGGGAGACTAGCAGGGAGCCCATAGGTCACTCTTGGGATCACCTGGTCACTGGTACCTCCTGGGTAACAATCACATGACATATCTACCTACCGTTATCGGCTCTGCGGGCAAATACCTTGGCTAACGCCTAGGGGTATGCCGGGAGCATTTGTGGTCCCCTAGTAGCTTCGGCGAAAAGGGACATCGAACCTGGAACCTCGCAGGTACCTTTTGGTCCGGAGGCGAAGGGTAAGGTTTGTTGGGGGCCTCTCTCCTATCGGAGAAGGTCTTGCGATAGACCGCATCCTTTGTGCACATTTTCTTAGTGTAACACGTTTGCACTTTTTCTTGCACTTAGGGTGAATCGAGAGCACGTTCCTCGGCTTTAGATTAAAAAAAAAAAAACTCTTAAAGATACAACACATTTTATAATACAATACACTGCAGAACATATGTACAGGGGGGAAACAGGTACAAGGGCCCCTGGGGACACTGAAGGAGGCTGCCTGACAGGACAGCAAGGGTACTGGGACACCACATTTGCAAGAAAGGTGGCAACATATGCCTTATCTTCTAGATAGATCAGACACTTATCTTTTTTGTTTATCTTTTTTGTCTGAAAAACATTTTTTATTCTTTTTTTGGGAACAAAAATGCTGCAACCAGATGTTAGCTGGGAGTCAATCTGAAAATACGAAACATCGGACCCACATGGCTTTTTTACACTTAACATCCGATTTGGGCAACGCAATGTATAGTAAAATAGTGAGTTCAGTAAGCGTTATTTTAGCGCATTAGTTGTGTGTAAACGTAGCCCAAGGGTCTGTTCACACAGGGCAGATATATCGCAGAATTTTTACAGCAGATTTATGTGTGGAAGTTTCATAGTGTGGTACAGAGGCAACATAGTGGATAAAATTTTAAAGGGGTACTCCAGTGGAAAACTTTTTCCGGTGCCGGAAAGTTAAACATATTTGTAAATTACTTCTATTAAAAAATCTTACTCCTTCCAGTACTTATTAGCTGCTGAACACTACAGAGGAAATTCTTTTCGGAACACAGAGCTCTCTGCTGACATCATGAGCACAGTGCTCTCTGCTGACATCTCTGTCCATTTTAGGAACTGTTCAGAGCAGAAATTTTTTTCTATGGGCATTTTCTCCTACTCTGGACAGTTCTTAAAATGGACAGAGATGTCAGCAGAGAGCACTGTGCTCATGATGTCAGCAGAGAGCTCCGTGTTCCAAAAAGAAAATAATTTCCTCTGTAGTATTCATCAGCTAATAAGTACTGGAAGGATTAAGATTTTTTAATAGAAGTAATTTACAAATCTGTTTAACTTTCTGGCACCAGTTGATTTAAAAAAAAAAAAAAAAATACGTTTTCCACCGGAGTAGCCCTCGTCCACACAAAAAATTTGTGTGGAATTCACACGTAAATTTGCTGTTGACATTAAAGCGTTACCGTCCTTTCGAACTTCCTTTGACATGTTGCCCAGTTATGCCAAAAGTTTAGATCTGACCAGGTCTCACTTCTGAGACCGGCTGGAATTGAGAGTAAGGGTACATTTACATCTGGGATTTCTGAATCCGGCAACCAAATACGGCAGAATTTCGAAACCACGGCTGCCGGATCCACGCCGTACCCCATTGATTTTGGTGAACCGCCCTGATTCAGGAGGTGTGTCTGGTTGGCTCATTTTTGGCCATATCCAAATTTTATTGTTTTAACCGGACTGAAAACCGAGTTTTTGTGGCTAAACCAAAAAAAAAAAAAAAAAAGGCATGCCATTGTTTTTTGATCAGGCAAAAAAAAAAAAAAAAAATTACCGGTACTGCAAACGGAAGTGAACTGATCCCAGAAAACACCTACTGGCATCAATGGGATCAGATCATGTCAATCAGTTGCTGGATGACATGAATGGACAGGAGTTGAGGGGAGATAAAAATCCTGCATGTCAAATATATTTTTCTCCGCTCAACTCCTCTAAAATACCAGACACACGATGGACCCCATTCAAGTCAATGGGATCCGTCGGGACCCGGCGGTTTCCCTTGTGCAAATGTTTCATTCGGCTCCGTTGTTCAGTCCTGAAACAATGGATGGAGTAAAAACAAAGGGGAAGATTTATTAAAACCCGTCCAGAGGAAAAGTTGATGAGTTGCCCATAGCAACCAATCAGATCGCTTCTTTCATTTTTCACAGGCCTTTTCAAAAATGAAAGACGCCATCTGATTGGTTGCTATGGGCAACTTTTCCTCTGGACAGGTTTTGATAAATCTCCCCCTTTGGGGGAGATTTATCAAAACCAGTCCAGAGGAAAAGTTGCCCAGTTGCCTATAGCAACCAATCAGATCTCTTCTTTCACTTTTAACAAGGCCTCTGCAAAATGAAAGAAGCGATCTGATTGGTTGCTATGGGCAACTGGTCAACTTTTCCACATGCAATGCATTTCTAAGCGGATTGCGCAAAAGAAATTGATGCGTTAATGGGCGTAATCTGAAATTCTGAAATTCCTGAAAACAAGGGAACTCTGCTGCAGTGGAATTTCTGAGCAGAATTTTTCTGCCGGATTCCGCTCAGAAATTCTGTCGTGTGAACAAGGTCTGATAACTGGGGATTTTGAAACCCCAATCTTAGAAAATCTGGGCCATTATGTATTTTTTTTTTAGTTGACCTAAATGACCGCACAAAATCTGGACTGAAATCCACAGCGCTAATTATGCAACAAATTTGCTTGATTTGGTTCCGATATTGTATGGCCGTACCCTCAGTGTTTTTCTTTTTACCCTACGAATCCGTTTTTTTCTGTTTGCGCCCGCCCCCCCGTCTGTCCATGCGTTTGGGATGAACTCCTTGTTCCGGTGATTGTGGTGCCAGTCGGGTCTCGTCACTTACTCCCAGCCCTGGGGGTGCAGATCAGCTTTGTGTTATTTTAAATGACTCCCTCTTGAATGAGGCAACGTGAGCACCGGATGAGTCAATGTGACTCTTTTCCACTGCTGGGGATCAGGGAAGCCTCATTGTGCATCTTCACTAATTGTCTTTGCTCAGGATGACGACAAAAAAAACCCAGCTCATTAAAATGTAAACAAGGTCTTACTGAGCAGCGATTACCAGAGCGAGCGGGTGATTAGAGCTGGCGCGGTGTCAGGCCCTGTTATTAGGCTCCAGGGTAAACAAACAGCACTAATTGCTCAAGAAAGTCAGTACCAGAGCACCCTGTATTAACCCTTCCTGCACTGCACCACTCCTACATATCCCCCCTTTAGGGTACGTTCACACGAGCGAATTTTTTTGCGTGTTTTCCGCTGCGTAATTGAAAGTGGGCGGGCTCTTCTCGGCTGTCCGCAGCAGATGTTCTGCGGTGGAATTTATGCTGCGGAAAATCCACCGCAGTCCCTACTGACTTCAATGGGGCTTGCGGCGGATTTTCCGCCGTGGAAAATCTGCTGCGGACAGCCGAGAAGAACCCGCCCACTTTCAAATACGCAGCGGAAAACCTGCAAAAAAATCTGCTCGTGTGAAGGTACCCTTAAAGTGTTTGTGTCATAAAAAAACTAAAGCATGGTGGCTCTCGGTGATCTACATCAGTGTTTCCCAACCAGCGTGCTTCAAGCTGTTGCAAAACTACAACTTCCAGAAAACTACGACTCCCAACATGCCGTTGGCTGTCCGGGCGTGCTGGGAGTTGTAGTTTTGCAACAGCTGGAGGCACCCTGGTTGGAAAACACTGATCTACGTCATGCAGTCCCTTTATGATGCACTTCTCCCTGCTTGTTCTCTAGATTGGTGGGGGTCTCAGCAAGTTTTTTTTTTAAATTGACAGTGCTCGTGGTGTGTCGCCCCCCGCTCCGTGCACGAGGAGAGCCGGAGCGCCATGCAGGATATCACAGGGGTCCCAGAGGTTGGACCCCTCCCTACCATCAGACTCTTATCCTCTATCTTGTTGATAGGCGATAGATTTTCCTAAACTGGAGTGCCCCTTTAATACCTTATATATCCTTATACAGCTGAGGACAACAGGAATGGTGGCCATTCAGGAACTGTAGCCCTGCACAACATGGCAGACAACATGGCAGACAGGGGCACTGTGGTTATGTTCAGATATTGTGGGAGGTATAGCCCATAAATACCACTAAAATGGTGTCTGGCAAACCTAACTACATTTATACAATGGTAATCCTGATAGCCCCTTAATAACACTTATATGATAAGGGGAGACAGAGGAGTGACAGAATTCTCCTGGGCCCCAATGCAAAATTTGAGGCTGGGCCCCCACCTACCATGCCCATACATTAACTCTCTAAGGGACTTCTGAACATAGCTGTGATGAGGGTGCGATGAAAGGGCGGATGAACCCCTAGTGTTCGTGACGCCAGGTCGTGGTTATCCTCTACACCACCCAAGGTATAGCCGTAGGTTCCTGGGCCAGGCGAGGGGCAAATAATCACTCCGATGCAAGGTTTACTGAGGTAGACAGGTGGTATAGTCTTTACAGCTCAGTTAGGCCCAAGGAGATGACCAGTGACTTAGGAGACTTGCGGGCTTGTTGGGACTTGTAGTGGACTTGGACTTAATCATGCAATCCCACGCTGACTTTAGCAGACTTGATAGACTTGACTATGACTGACTAAGACTTCTCCCCTGTGGTTGATTACCAGGTTTTGATTTTCACCTGAAGGGGCACACGGTTGATGGAAGCGCGGCTGCGTGGCTAGGCCTTGGTTTCTCTTAGGACACCAGACACTCTCAGGTCTTGACTGTTCCTCATCAAGGTCTAAACTGAAACTAACTAGCTCCTCCCAAGTATTTAAGGGAGCAATTTGGAGGGGTCCCATAGGTCACCCACAAGTCACCTCGTCACTGACACCTTCCCTGGTTACATGACTTAACAACAGGACTTAAAGACATATTCACTTAAATACAACACATTAACCCTTTATGTGACCCATAGTGTGACGAAAGTCCTGAGAAGTGTGGAGGCCAGGGGACTGGGACTGAGTCCAACTGAAAGGACCACACAGTGTACAGAAGGGCCACTTCTGTACTGGGCCACCACATAGCATTCACTAATAGGGACAATAAACCTCTGTCCTTGTGATCGGCGGGGGTCCTAGCGTCTGGACCGCCCAACAATCAGCTAATTAAAGATGGAGGAGATTTATCAAAACCTGTCCAGAGGAAAAGTTGCCCAGTTGCCCATAGCAACCAATCAGATCGCTTCTTTCATTTTTCAGAGGCCATTTAAAAAAAAATTAAAGAAGCGATCTGATTGGTTGCTATGTGAAACTCAGCAACTTTTCCTCTACACAGGTTTTGATAAATCTCCCCTAATTACTTTAACTTTCTGACATATTGAGCATACAGGTAGGGTGGGGTGCGCTGATGGTGACAGGCCCATGGCGTTTGCTGATGTCTCACATCTCTGTGTATTGGGCAAATATTTTCCTAACCTGATCTTGGAAATGCTATTGACTCTAACATTAGGATCGATAGGATTTCTCAGCATCTAAATTATGGGAAGCTCCAACCAGAACCATAGGGGGTTTGGCTACTTTACAAATATTGTAACCTTCCCCCTCCAAAGTATACCACCAGTCTTACATGGTCAGGAGAACTGTTTAGGGCTTTTATATATCTCCAGCTTTACACCAGCAATATGCTGCTATATATTTCTAAAACGTTGACTTTTATGAAAGTTGTAACCTGTCCGCAGGGATGTAACTATTGGGGGCGCAGAAGTAGCAGTTGCACTAGGGCTCTGGTGCCCAACGGGCCCCTGAAGAGTCACCCTGCCCTATAAAGAAAACACCAGTAATAAATATGGCACATTGTACACATGGTGCCCTGTTGCAGATTTTGCATTGGCGGCCCAGAAGCTACAAGTTATGCCTCTGCCTGTCCGGTATCCAGTGCAGCCTCCGTATTGGCAGCGTAGTGAGGTGCCAAAACAATGGCCCTGCACATCGCAGGGCCATTTGTCACTGGTAACACAAAGTGCTGCATCCAATCAGCTGCGCGCTGGCTCTGGAGGTGGAGGATTTAACAAGCTGATTTGCCCATGATAAAGGTTTTTACCCTACTTCTCCTGTCTTTTGATTTTGCACTGTGATGCTCTATAGGTTTGACACATTGCTACCCTGACTTTGCCCTGTGACTGTGATTGTGTACTTCACTGCTCTCTTGGTTCTGATTCTTTGGTGAGTGTCCTGGGTAACTCCTTGTTTGCCATATTGGTACTGTGTTGCCTATTGGTTGCCGGACCATCTGACAATCCAGCATAGGGTCTGTCGCCCAGTTGAGGTGCTGTTTAGGACTGATCATCCAAATAAGTAGGGACAGTGGTTGGGACAAGATCCAGGTCTTTCCTTAGCCCTATCCCGCACGTGATAGTTCCTTTTGTAAAAAGTAGCAACAGTGTGAAACAAAATCTATAATTTAGCATTTGCCATTTTAAAATTTTCTCATCTGCCATAGTTTGACCCCAACTTCTCTTGATACATCCCTTCATTAGCTTTTTGTGTCCTACATTTGTTTCCATCACCTGGGACCTTATTACGACACAAGGTTATGAGTTCAGCGCTGACGTTTTGGTGCAAAAAATTATTAATTAGTGAAATGTTACTCAAATTGACCTCAATCAAGATAGAGATTTTTTGTAATGTCAGAGGTTAATGGAGGTTAAAGATCAAATTCAATGTAATGTCGCCGGTTATTAACTCAAAGGAAGCTCCTAGAAGGAAAGAAAAGCCACTTCCTGCCATCTTGTTCCATCACTTTTCTCCCTTTTAATAAATGTCTGGGCTCGTCCTTTCCTGTTTTCTCTTCTTAGATAAGCAAATTGCAGTTGTGTTATGTATTGAAAGGCGTAATGCTCGCCATGTCGTGCCAAAACTGATTTGACTTCAAATACTTTGTATGTTTCCGTATTTAAATGTGCATTGGCAACCGAAGTATAACCATCTCAAACATTATGGCATCACCACAGGATATATCAGCACTAGGATGCCTGCAGCTGTTGCAAAACTCCTGGGAGTTGTAGTTTTGCAACAGCTGGAGGCACCTTAGTTGGGAAACACTGTCATTGATCCTAGTGGAGGTCCACAGTTTGGAGATCACTGTTCTATGACATTGATCGTAGTGTTGAAGATTGAACCATTAGATTGCAAGCCCCCATTGGGGGATAAGGATTGATGTTAATGTTGATAATCTCTGTACGGTGCTGCAGATTATGTTGGTGCCATATAAACAAATGGAAGTAAATATCCTGAGGTTCCTCACCCTGGTTGGCAAACACTGTCCTATGCCATTGATCCTAGTTTGGAGACCACTGTCCTTTGACATTGATCCTAGTGGATGTCTACAGTTTGGAGACCACTGTCCTATGACATTGATCCTAGTGGAGGTCCACAGTTTGGAGACCACTGTCCTATGAAATTGATTCTAGTGGAGGTCCACAGTTTGGAGACCACTGTCCTATGACATTGATTCTAGTGGAGGTCCACAGTTTGGAGACCACTGTCCTATGACATTGATTCTAGTGGAAGTTCACAGTTTGGAGACCACTGTCCTATGACATTGATTCTAGTGGAGGTCCACAGTTTGGAGACCACTGTCCTATGATATTGATTCTAGTGGAGGTCCACAGTTTGGAGACCACTGTCCTATGACATTGATTCTAGTGGAGGTTCACAGTTTGGAGACCACTGTCCTATGAAATTGATTCTAGTCGAGGTCCGCAGTTTGGAGACCACTGTCCTATGACATTGATCCTAGTGGAGGTTCACAGTTTGGAGAACACTGTCCTATGACATTGATTCCAGTGGAGGTCCACAGTTTGGAGACCACTGTCCTATGACATTGATTCTAGTGGATGTCTACAGTTTGGAGACCACTGTCCTATGACATTGGTCCTAGTGGAGGTCCACAGTTTGGAGACCACTGTCCTATGATATTGATTCTAGTGGATGTCTACAGTTTGGAGACCACTGTCCTATGACATTGGTCCTAGTGGAGGTCCACAGTTTGGAGACCACTGTCCTATGACATTGATTCTAGTGGAGGTTCACAGTTTGGAGACCACTGTCCCATGGCATGGATTCTAGTGGAGGTCCACAGTTTGGAGACCACTGTCCTATGACATTGATTCTAGTGGAGGTTCACAGTTTGGAGACCACTGTCCTATGAAATTGATTCTAGTCGAGGTCCACAGTTTGGAGACCACTGTCCTATGACATTGATTCTAGTGGATGTCCACAGTTTGGAGACCACTGTCCTATGACATTGATTCTAGTGGAGGTTCACAGTTTGGAGACCACTGTCCTATGACATTGATTCTAGTGGAGGTCCACAGTTTGGAGACCACTGTCCTATTACATTGTTCCCAGTGGAGGTCCACAATTTGGAGACCACTGTCCTAGGACATTGTTCCCATGGGAGGTCCACAATTTGGAGATCACTGTCCTAGGACATTGTTCCCAGTAGAAGTCCACAGTTTGGAGACCACTGTCCTATGACATTAATTCTAGTGGAGGTCCACAGTTTGGAGACCACTTTCCTATGGCATTGATTCTAGTGGAGGTCCACAGTTTGGAGACCACTTTCCTATGGCATTGATTCTAGTGGAGGTCCACAGTTTGGAGACCACTTTCCTTTGACATTGATTCTAGTGGAGGTCCACAATTTGGAGACCACTGTCCTAGGACATTGAGCCAAGTGTCAGTGATTAGACCATTGGCAAGCCCCTTTGGGAGATAAGGACTGATTTTCACGCTGATCATCTCAGTACAGTGCTGCAGAATATGTTGGTGCCATATAAGCAAAGGGAAATAATTACCTGGGGTTACATAACAAAGACATTGATCTTTAGGACAAATTAACATAACAGCAAGAATTCCTGGCCCAGGCTAAATTCCTCCTTGTTAGTGATGACTTGGAGGTGGCAGATGAATCTTCTCCTCTGTGGCTGATTACGAGCTCTGGTTTCACCGATGCCGTCTCGCAGTTTGACATCTTTTGCCTTAATGAATTGACCAATTCCAGAGCGGAGCTGTGTCTAATGAACCAGATAATTACTGTGGAGCGGGGGACCTAATCAGCCGGCACATTGTAGGACGGCTCTAGGGCATCACAGTTGGCTCCAGAGCTTAGTGGAGGATCCATTATGTGTAAACAGGTATAATAGGAGTAAACATCAAGAGGTACAAACTAGAAAGACAATAATATATAAAATATAATGAGTAACTATAATAAACACAATTCACATATAACATCGAATGCGGCAGCATATAAGAACCGGCTCATCAGGTCTGCCCAATATTCTGAATACTATGAATAGTCCCTGGCCCCATCTAATATAAAGGATAGCATTATGCCTATCCCATTCATGCTTTAAGCATAATTATCATATCACAAAAAAGAAAAAATGCATATGTTACTCACTAGGTCATGCAGATGCTTTTTTATGTGGCTAGCTTCTGTATTTGGCGCAAAAATCCCTCTGTTCTGCTGCTCACTCATTCTGACATCCATTGCTAAGGAAGGGATGTGTCTAAGGCAAGCACTGAACCCCCCCCCCCCTACTCACCATGCATTCACTTCCTCCCTGAGTCTGCTGTTCTGTGCTGGGTCTCTTCATCCAGTCACTGCAGGCTGCTCTGTAACCCCCTCCTCTCTGTTTTCATGTTGCAGTCTAATAGGACAGGAGTGAGCACAGAGGAGCGCTAGTCCCGCCCTCACTTCCTGGACTGTGTCCCTGCCTGTGCTTCATCTTGGACAAAGATGATGCTGCAGCCGGACAGGATTATGTTTTGGATGGTATGGGGACCCCTAGTGGTCTTTTATTTAAGCCATGATTTCTTTAAAAAGGAGATTAAGAAAATGTATGCGGCATATTAGAACATTTAATGTATTACCAAGATGTTCATAGCAGCCACTTGAGTTCCTCCGCACCAAATCCACCACCCCATGTCTCGATGGACCTCAATTATGTTTGATCGTCTGACAGCTGTCTCTTCTGATTTCCCCATACACACGCATGCTTAGTTAGGTCAAGTGTGCATGTGTTCTGAATGTGTAAAAGGCAGACAGCTGCTGCCAGACTCCTCTATCTCCCCAAGAACAAAGCATCAGGCAATTGAAATCCATCATGCCCGATCCTTGTCTCCCCCTAACACCTACCATTAGGATAGAGTCAGGAGGCCAATGTACACATTAGATGGTCGTCGGGTTTGCCTGACACACGTCTAATGGCCACCCTTGGGTTTGTGTGAAACTTCCTGACTATAGAAACCAATTTCATGAAGCCCTTTGCATCATTTTTTTCTTGGGAGCATTGCCTGGCCTATAAGACTCCCTCTAGACATGTTACACCTGTCGGATGAATCTCCCCACACATAGTCTTTGTGCTGGTATTGTCTCCTGAAGTAGTCTGGATATCTGTGTTACCTTTCTCATAATTGATATGGGTATTTATTAGGGATCGACCGGTATAAGTTATTGGCTATCCCCCCCCCCCGGCCCCGCTGAAGCCGCTGCAGATCAATGATTTAAAGCGGGCGCTTTAAATCAATGAACTGCAGCGGCTTTTGCGGGACCAGAGACCGCCGCCGCCCGCTTCTCTCCCCCTGCCTGTCCTGGAGTCCTCCCTAGTCCAACCACCGCCGCTGCCCCATTGGCTCCCCCATCCCCGGTTTTATAATTACCTGTTCCCGGGGTCCACGCTACTTCTGGCTCCGGCGTCGTCCTGAGCTGTCACTATGCGCACTGACGATGACGTTGCGTTGAGGATGTCACTCGTCATTGCGCTGCGCAGTGCGCAGGAGCCAGAAGTGGCGTGGACCCCGGGAACAGGTAATTATAAAACCGGGGATGGGGGAGGCAATGGGGTGGGGGTGGCGGTCTCTGGCCGGGGAGGCGGGGCTGGGGGGCAGGGCATTATCGGCATATCGGCAAGGTAATTGCCGATACTGATAATGTCCAAAATCGTTAATATCGGCTGATAATAATCGGCCAAACCGATAATTGGTCGATCCCTAGTATTTATAATAATGGGTGATTTTATGACCACCTCAGTTAAAGGGGTATTCCAGGATGTTTTCATATGTGACTATGCTACAGGGGCTGTAAAGTTAGTGTAGTTCATAATATAGTGTCTGTACCTGTGTGTGATGGTTTTCTTGCATTTCTTCTGTGATTTTCACTCCAATATTTATTTTTAACAGCATACAAAATGACTCAGGTCTCGGGATTTCCCAGGTGGCAGTGCGTCAAGACCTGACATCACTAGTCAGGTGATCAGAGGGAGTCTGTTCTGCTTCAATGGGTGGAGCGACCGCTGGGTGGGAGAGAGTTCATTTTGCAACAGCTGTAGCAACTGTGGCAACCCTGTCTATTGACCCTTGAGTTGTGCAGCAAGGTTTGGCTTTGTGTTCCCATTATGCATAAAATGATGGTTTCCAAGAGCCATGTGACCTTGACACGTCTGCCCTCTAAAGTACCAGCAGACTGACGGACAGACAGTGCTCAGTGACTGCTCCGGGCAGTATGATAAGTCCCTACATCAGGGGTCTTTCAGTCTGAGGAAGGGTATCTGGTGTCTGAGTATTATCTACAAGGCCTGAGATAGGGGGCTTAAGGACTGGTAATGGATTTATCTATCTTTTCCAAGCAAGAGTCAGCAGAATACAAAGATATACTGCAGATGTAAGTGATGAATTGTGCTGCTGATCTCACCATGACGCTTCATCTCAGGGGCACAGCTATAGGGAATGCAGAGGTAGAAGTCACACCCAAGCCTTGGCCCAAAGGTCTCCTTACCATATAGGTCTACGCTAGTATTGTATGTGGTGCATTCTAGGTGCCAGCCCTTTTACAGATTTGGCATTGGGGGGCCCAGAACTTTAAATTATACCTCTCCTATAGCAAACAGCAATATGTCTCCAGCATGGTGGTCTTCTTTTGGACAATCCCTGGTCACCTATACCTAAAAAGTTTCAATATTATATATGTATACAGTGGTTCCTCAAGTTACAATATTAGTTGGTTCCAGGACGACCATTGTATGTTGAAACCATTTTATGCTGAGACCATAACTCTATGGAAATCTTGTAATTGGTTCTGAAGCCCCGAAATGTCATCCAAAAATAGGAAAAAGTGAGGATTATAGAAAAATAAGTAGATAACTAATAAAGATAAAGCAAATCCTTATATATAAAAGTAAGAAAGATCTGCTGGGAGCTGTAAATCACTGTCTATGTAGAGGACAGGAGCTTCTTCAGGGTCCTGTACAGTACACAGTGTCCTAAAAAAGTAATGGAGCCGCCCTCACCTGGTGTCCAAAGGAGCAGCTAACCCTGGTACAGGTAAAGAGTACAGAACATGTAATACCTCCCTGTACTGTAGGGGGTGCTGCCAGACACCAGTCAGTGCATACACTTCAGTAATACAGGTAAAGAGTACAGAACATGTAATACCTCCCTGTACTGTAGGTGGTGCTACCAGATACCAGTCAGTGCATATGCTTCAGTAATACAGGTAAAGAGTACAGAACATGTAATACCTCCCTGTACTGTAGGGGGCGCTACCAGACACCAGTCAGTGCATGCACTTCAGTAATACAGGTAAAGAGTACAGAACATGTAATACCTCCCTGTACTGTAGGAGGCGCTACCAGACATCAGTCAGTGCATGCACTTCAGTAATACAGGTAAAGAGTACAGAACATGTAATACCTCCCTGTACTGTATGGGGCGCTACCAGATACCAGTCAGTGCATATGCTTCAGTAATACAGGTAAAGAGTACAGAACATGTAATACCTCCCTCAGGGCCAGATTAAGACTGCCTGGAAGATGGAGCACTTCATTATGATGGACCCCCCCGATAGTCCCCCTTCCACTGAGACCTGTTGCGGGCCTGTCAAGTAAGGAACAGACTGAGGCCAAAAATAGGCCTGGGTATATTAGACTATGTCCCCTTTTTTTTTTTTTTTTGGTGGGTGTCACAGGAGTCAGTCCCCCGTTAAAATAAAATGGGCTGCATGGTCTAAAATCACTTCAGTTCAGGTCACTCTTTCCAGCTGTTGCAAAGCTACAACACCCATTATGTCTGGAGAGCTTCAGGCATTATAGGAGTTGTAGTTTTGTAACAGCTGGAGCCTCAAATTGGGGAACAGTGTCATCCATTATTACTGCAAAACTTAGACGTGACGAGAGATCTAATGGGACAGTCAGGAGAAAACACAAACATAAAATTACTCACAGGAGACGTCTTCTCTGTTGTCTTTCCTTTTCTTCTTCATCTGGTCCAGACGCCAGGTCTTCTTCCAGCTCCATCTTCCTCTGTAAAGTTTGACGCCTGGACATCATTGGTTCCTCTTAGGGGATAAGATGTCTAGGGGTGGAGTACCCCTTTAAGTCCCCCCCTTCAACACTCCTGGTCCTTCTCCACTATTCCACTTTTCTGCACCCCCTACACCCCCTCAGTCCCCTTCACACTCCTCTGCCCCCTTTACCAAACCCACACTTACCTTACCTCACCCCCCACCCCACCCCCCAAACAACCTCACTTCAGCCCCCCATGCCCTCCTGGTCCTTCTCCACTCCACTTTTCTTCACCAACCCCACCCCCAGTTCCCCTGCATTAGGTTGTAGCTCCCCCACGGTAGGTTGCAGTTCCCCCGCATTAGGTTGTAGATCCCCCACATTACTTTGGCAGTGTCCCCCACAGACATACAGCCTCCGATCATATACAGTGTATGGCTGGAGAACTGTATGTCTGTTTACTGCCCCACTTCAGTGCTCCGACCACCGCTCCTCTGGTCCGGGGTCATGATCTACTACAATGGCCTAGGGGCCATAGCAGCAGGTCCCGGGACCGGAGGAGCGGTGGTCGGAGCACTGAAGATGACGTGTGGGTAACTTACCATGCGTGCATCCTCGCTGCTCCGCTCCTATGGGCGCACGCACAGGACGTCAGTGATGTCCCTGCGTGCGCTACCTCCCTGCGTTTTTAAAGTTATTGCGGGGCCACAAAAAGGTAACCGGGACATCCTTGTGTCCCGAAAAGATATTTCAAGACACAGGGATGTCCTGCTGAATGTGAGGGGGGGGGAGAGGGAATTACAGTATTTATCTGCGTATAACACGCACTGGCATATAACACACACAGGAAAATTTGAGGGGAAAAAATAAATGTAAAATAAATGACTATAGCTCTGAACTATATGCCTCATCATCCCCCCAACTTTGATTCCCCTTGATCCTCAGTTTCCCCCCCCCCCTCCTTCCTCCCCCTTTTATCAGCCTCTGTGCGATATTTAACCCCCCCCATCTCCTTTCCCATGTTTTCCCCTGCTCATCATTCTTCCCCCCCCGCTCATCATTCTCCTCCCTGCTCATCATTACCCCCCCTGCTCATCATTACCCCCCCTGCTCATCATTACCCCCCCCTGCTCATCATTACCCCCCCTGCTCATCATTACCCCCCCTGCTCATCATTACCCCCCCTGCTCATCATTACCCCCCTGCTCATCATTCTCCCCCTGCTCATCATTACCCCCCCTGCTCATCATTACCCCCCCCCCTGCTCATCATTACCCCCCCTGCTAATCATTACCCCCCCTGCTCATCATTACCCCCCCCCTGCTCATCATTACCCCCCCTGCTCATCATTACCCCCCTGCTCATCATTACCCCCCTGCTCATCATTCTCCCCCCCTGCTCATCATTCCCCCCCCTCCTGCTCATCATCCCCCTGCTCATCATTCTCCACCCTGCTCATCATTCTCCCCCCTGCTCATCATTCTCCCCCCTGCTCATCATTCTCCCCCCTGCTCATCATTACCCCCCCTGCTCATCATTACCCCCCCTGCTTATCATTACCCCCCTGCTCATCATTACCCCCCCTGCTCATCATTACCCCCCCTGCTCATCATCCCCCCTGCTCATCATTACCCCCCCTGCTCATCACTACCCCCCTGCTCATCATTACCCCCCCGCTCATCATTAACCCCCCCCCCGCTCATCATTCCCCCTGCTCATTATTACCCCCCCTGCTCATCATTACCCCCCCTGCTCATCATTAGCCCCCCTGCTCATCATTAACCCTCCCTCCTCATAATATTTCCCCCCCGCTCATCATTCCCCCCTGCTCATCATTCCCCCCTGCTCATCATTCCCCCCTGCTCATCATTCCCCCCTGCTCATCATCCCCCCCTGCCAATCATTCCCCCCATCATTGCTCCCCCCTCTTCCTCTTTTTTCTATATTTCATATTTCCTTACCTGGCCGCGCTCGGCAGGCTCAGCTGATGCGTCGGGTCTTGTGGGCTGTGAGAATGACGTCTCCTGCGGCTCCTCTGCACAGCGTCAGGGACGTCACACGTCATTTCCTGCAGCGCTGGGGTGTAATGAAGAAAACTGTGCAGAGTAGCCGCAGGAGACATCACTCGTCACAGCCCACATGACCCGAAGCATCACCTGAGCCTGCCGAGCGCGGCCAGGTAAGGAAATATGAAATATAGAAAAAGCAGGAGGAGTCCGGGGCGGGCCCACAGGAGCCGCCGCTGGTCACTGTTTTAAAGTGGCCGCGGCCGGGCTATCGGGGGGGCCCCGATACTGAGCAGCCCGAATGTGACGGGGCCCCCTGCAGGCATGGGGCCCGGAGCAGGTGCTCCATGAGCGCCAATGATGATCCGGCCCTGACCTCCCTGTACTGTAGGGGGGGCTACCAGATACCTGTCAGTGCATACACTTCAGTAATACAGGTGTTTTACCAGTGAATGCCCATTCTGATTGGTCATTGTATGATGAGTCTGGTTTCAAGTTACAATGGTCCAGAAAAGACCATTGTATGTTAAAACTATTGTATGTTGAGGCCATTGTAAGTTGAGGGATCAATGTATAGGTCTATGCCAGTATTGTACATGGTGGATTCTAGGTGCCAGCCCTTTTACAGATTTGGCATTGGGGGCCCAGAACTTTAAAGGATACCTCTCCTGTAGCAAACAGCAATATGTCTCCAGCACGGTGGTCTTCTTTTGGACTATCCCTGGCCACGTTTATCAAAAAAGTCTCAATTTGATGTATGTATACATGTATGTATGTATTTAGGCCTTTTCAACCATAGTCAACTGTACCCAGATCCATTTCAGCCAAAACAGCCCACTCTTGGCATGTATACAGGAACTTCTATGGGCACCTAATAAATATATATATACATGGTATACTAGTTGTTCAGCCTGAATGTCCTGGTAACCGAGCCTTCATCTCAGTTTTATTTTCCATTTTTTGTGCAGACAAACACTAGGAATTCTTGTAACCGGAACCACAAAGACTAGAGTCTTATCTCAGCAGATCGTGCAGAAGTCATGTGAAATGTGTCGGCTCTGCACCCAGCCCAGGTTATCAGGGCACGGCAGGCATGGGGCGAGATGCCTCTCCCTGCATTCAGGGTTCTTGGAAAATGTGAGAACGTCTGGTCTTACAGCTTGTAGAACGCACTGTATACCTGTGTATACCTGTGTATATCTGTGTATACCTGTGTATACCTGTGTATATCTGTGTATATCTGTATATACCTGTGTATACCTGTGTATACCTCCTGTATATCTGTGTATACCTGTGTATATCTGTGTATATCTGTATATACCTGTGTATACCTGTGTATACCTCTGTATATCTGTGTATACCTGTATATACCTGTGTATATCTGTGCATATCTGTATATACCTGTGTATAACTGTGTATACCTCTTTATATCTGTGTATACCTGTATATACCTGTGAATAACTGTGTATATCTGTATATACCTGTGTATACCTGTGTATACCTCTGTATATCTGTGTATACCTGTATATACCTGTGTATATCTGTGTATATCTGTATATACCTGTGAATACCTGTGTATACCTCTGTATATCTGTGTATACCTGTATATACCTGTGTATATCTGTATATACCTGTGTATAACTGTGTATACCTCTTTATATCTGTGTATACCTGTATATACCTGTGTATAACTGTGTATATCTGAGTGTATCTGTGTATCTGTGTATATCTGTGTATATCTGTGTATATATCTGTGTGTATCTGTGTATACCTGTGTATATCTGTGTGTATCTGTGTATGTCTGTGTATACCACTGTATATATCTGTATATATCTGTGTATATCTGTGTATGTCTGTGTGTATATGTGTGTATTTGTGTATACCTGTGTATATGTCTGTGTATATCTGTATATACCTGTGTATATCTGTATATACCTGTGTATATCTGTATATACCTGTGTATATCTGTGTATATCTGTGTGTATCTGTATATACCTGTGTATATCTGTGTATGTCTGTATATACCTGTGTATATCTGTGTATGTCTGTATATACCTATGTATATCTGTGTATACCTGTGTATATCTGTTTATATCTGTTTATATCTATGTATATCTGTATATATCTGTGTATGTCTGTATATACCTGTGTATATCTGTGTATGTCTGTATATACCTGTGTATATCTGTGTATGTCTGTATATACCTGTGTATATACCTGTGTATACCTGTTTATATCTATGTATATCTGTATATATCTGTGTGTATCTGTATATACCTGTGTATATCTGTATATATCTGTGTGTATCTGTATATACCTATGTATATCTGTGTATATCTGTGTATGTCTGTATATACCTGTGTATATCTGTGTATACCTGTTTATATCTATGTATATCTGTATATATCTGTGTGTATCTGTATATACCTGTGTATATCTGTATATATCTGTGTGTATCTGTATATACCTGTGTATATCTGTGTATGTCTGTATATACCTGTGTATATCTGTGTATACCTGTTTATATCTATGTATATCTGTATATATCTGTGTGTATCTGTATATACCTGTGTATATCTGTATATATCTGTGTATCTGTATATATCTATGTGTATCTGTATATACCTGTGTATATCTGTGTATATCTGTGTATGTCTGTATATACCTGTGTATATCTGTGTATACCTGTTTATATCTATGTATATCTGTATATATCTGTGTGTATCTGTATATACCTGTGTATATCTGTATATATCTGTGTGTATCTGTATATACCTGTGTATATCTGTGTATGTCTGTATATACCTGTGTATATCTGTGTATACCTGTTTATATCTATATATATCTGTGTGTATCTGTATATACCTGTGTATATCTGTATATATCTGTGTATCTGTATATATCTGTGTGTATCTGTATATACCTGTGTATATCTGTATATATCTGTGTGTATCTGTATATACCTGTGTATATCTGTATATATCTGTGTATGTCTGTATATATCTGTGTATGTCTGTATATACCTGTGTATATCTGTATATATCTGTGTATATCTTGTGTATACCTGTGTATATCTTGTGTATATCTTGTGTATATCTTGTGTATATCTGTGTATACCTGTGTATACCTGTGTATACCTGTGTATATCTGTGTATATCTGTGTATATCTGTGTATATCGTGTGTATACCTGTGTATATCTGTGGCTGCTAATATGACGCAGCATTTCACTGCTGTTTATACACCTGGGCCCCAATTGGTATTAGAGGATGGAGTAGGCACCAGTGTTGCAGAAATGGTGTAGATTTTTACTGCAGAATTTTATACAAATTTCAGCGTCGTATTAAGATCAAGGCTCGGTTCACACTACAGGAATTCCGCTTGCTAAAATGTACTGTATAGTGAATGGGTTTCCATTCACAAATTCACACTTGGGAATTTGTGAAGCAGAATTTGTGAACAGAAAATCCGCTTTAAAATTTCCGCCTGAAGAATGGCGTTGCTCATTCTTCAGGCGGAAATATTAGCGGAACACATTGCAGTCTATTGGAGACTGCAGTGTCTGTTCGGTCCTAGCGCCGACTGATTCAGTCAGCGCTGGCCGCACTCGGAATCTCCGGGCAGAAATTTTCTGCCCGGAGATTCTGTAGTGTGAACCTTAAAGGGGTACACCGGTGGAATTCTTTTTTTTTTTTTTTTTTTTTTTTTTTTTAGGTCTTTATAAGTCAACTGGTGTCAGAACGTTAAACAGATTTGTAAATTACTTCTATTTAAAAATCTTTACCCTTCCAGTACTTTTTAGCAGCTGTATGCTACAGAGAAAATTCTGTTCTTTTTTCATTTCTTTTTTGTCTTGTCCACAGTGCTCTATGCTGACACCTCTGACTGTGTCAGGAACTGTCCAGAGCAGCATAGGTTTGCTATGGGGATTTTCTCCTGCTCTGGACAATTCCTGATACGGGCATCAGGTGTCAGCAGAGAGCACTGTGGACAAGATAAAAAAGAAATGAAAAAAGAACAGAATTTCCTCTGTAGCATACAGATGCTAAAAAGTACTGGAAGGGTAACGATTTTTTAATAGAAGTAATTTACAAATCTGTTTAACTTTCTGGCACCAATTTAAAAAAAAAAAAATGTTTTCTACCGTAGTAACCCTTTAAGGGTTTGTTCACAAGGCAGAATTTCTGCTTGCGGAATTCCACCTCAAATGAAAGCCCATAGACTTCTATGGGATTCCGCACTCCCATTCACACTTCTGGGATTCCGCAGCGGAAGACTGGGTTCACATGTAGTGTTTTGTTCTGTATTGTCGGAATCAGGAGTGGGTCCAAGAAGAAGTTTTCACTTTTATAGGTCCATATATAAGTTGTGGGAATAGTGTAGAGAGTGGCAGGGGTTAGATCTAGTCTTATCCATAGAAAAGAGGAATTCACAGACCTGTTTCAGTCGTTTTCTTCATTTATTTTCAAGTAGCATTACAGCACATTTTTCATTCACACTGAGCCATTACACCCACGTCCATTGCCGAGCCTGACGCTACGTTTTGGGGAGGATCCCCTTAATCATGCGCACAGGTTAGCACATGGGGATGACTTAAAGGGGTACTCCGCTGCTCAGCCGGGAGCTTGGGAAATCATAGCCCCACCCCCTCATGACGTCACACCCCGCTGCCTAAATGCAAGTCTATGGGAGAGGGTGTGATGGCTGTCACGCCCCCTCCCATAGACTTGCATTGAGGGGGCGAGGCGTGACTGCATGAGGGGGCGCGGGCTATGACGTCACGAGCTCCTGGAGCCGACTCCAGCCAGTTTGTTCCAAATGCTGAGCAGCGGAGTACCCCTTTAAATACCTGCTACAACATACCTCGGTATATAAAAGGTTAATATAAGATTTACTTCACACTATAAGCTATACATAATTTATAAATACACCAAAAAATGAGTAAAAAAGTAATATCAAACAGTACAAACCTGATAGAAAAACTATAAAATTGCACAATTCATTTAATCCCTTTGGCTTCATTGTGTCTAATTCATTTATCCCGTATACCTCCCTTTGCAGTAAATGCCGTTTGTTCATGTCCTCAATCACATTTATTGGTATTTCTACCAAAATCAATCATCCAAGATCAGTAACATTATGTTTATTTTTAGCAAAGTGACGTGCTACAGAGGTTTCCCCATGTTTTGAGTCTGCATTACATTCTTTGGTGCAGAATTTTGAAAACCGCTCCATGTGTATATCTACCTATGATAGGCATTCTAGGTTGATAAAACCTACAGTAAATAAATATTGGGAATTGCTAACTTCGGAGGTTTATGGAGGTTTGTTTAAAGAAAACCCTATGTTTGTGTATAAAAAAGGTCCCTCTATATCAGTGATGGTGAACCATTTTGAGCGCCCGAACCGTAATGCATTTAGAAAAAACAACTCATACAGTTGCCATAACTAATTAACATCTAATTAACAGAGTTCAATGATCCAATCTTTTTTTTTTTTTTTATTGATAGTTTATAGTTCCCCCACATTAGGTTGTAGTTCCCCGCATTAGGTTGGCAGTATAGTTCCCCTACATTAGGTTGTAGTTCCCCCACATTAGGCTGGCAGTATAGTTCCCCCATATTAGGTGCAGTATAGTTCCCCCACATTAGGTTGTAGTTCCCCCACATTAGGTTGGCAGCACAGTTCCCCCACATTAGGTGCAGTATAGTTCCCCCACATTAGAGTGGCAGTATAGTTCCCCCACATTAGGTTGGCAGTATAGTTCCCCCACATTAGGTTGTATTTCCCCCACATTAGGTGCAGTATAGTTCTCCCACATTAGGTTGTAGTTCCCCCACATTAGGTTGTAGTTCCCCCACATTAGGTTCGCAGCACAGTTCCCCCACATTAGGTGCAGTATAGATCCCCCACATTAGGTTGTAGTTCCCCCACATTAGGTTGTAGTTCCCCCACATTAGGTGCAGTGTAGTTCCCCCACATTAGGTGCAGTATAGTTCCCCCACATTAAGTTGTAGTTCCACCACATTAGCTTGGCAGTATAGTTCCCCCACATTAGGTTGTAGTTCCCCCACATTAGGTTGTAGTTCCCCCACATTAGGTGCAGTGTAGTTCCCCCACATTAGATTGTAGTTACCCCACATTAAGTTGTAGTTCCCCCACATTAGGTTGGCAGTATAGTTCCCCCACATTAGGTTGTAGTTCCCCCCACATTAGGTTGGCAGTATAGTTCTCCCACATTAGGTGCAGTACAGTTCCCCCACATTAGGTTGGCAGTATAGTTCCCCCACATTAGGTGCAGTACAGTTTCCCCACATTAGGTTGGCAGTATAGTTCCCCCACATTAGGTGCAGTATAGTTCCCCCACATTAGGAACAGTATAGTTCCCCCACAGACAGACATCCTTCAGCCATATACAGTGTATGGCTGGAGGCTGTATGCCTGTGTACTGCCCCACTTCAGTGTTCCGTCCACCACTCCTCCGGTCCGGGGTCACAATCTATAGCAGTAGGTCCAGAGACCGGAGGAGCGGTGGTCGGAACTCTGAAGATGACGTACCTACAGGTAACTTACCATGCGCGCATGTCCTCCTCTTCGCTGCTCCGCTTCGCTCAGCTCTGCTGTTGCTATGGGTGCACGCACGGGACATCAGTGACGTCCCTGCGTGCGCTACCTCTCGACGGCCCCTGCGTTTTTAAAGGTAACACGGGGCTGCAGAAATGTAACCGGGGCATCCTTGTGTCCTGAAAAGATCTTCCGGGATACAGGCATGTCCCGAATGGGCTGATGGCGAACTATGGCCGCGTGCCTACAGAGGGGGCCATAGATTCGCCATCACTGCTCTATAGGGAATAAATTAACTCGAAGTGATATAGCATAAAAATCAGCTGCTGAAGTTGAGTTGTTCTTTTCTGTCTGATAACAGTGCTCTCTGCTGACACCTCTGTCTGTCTCAGGAACTGTCCAGAGCAGGAGAGGTTTTCCATGGGGATTTGCTCCTACTCTGGACAGTTCCTGAGACAGTCAGAGATGTCAGCAGAGAGCACTGTGGTCAGACAGAAAAGAACAACTCAACTTCAGCAGCTGATCAATTCTGGTAGGATTAAGACTTTTTAATAGAAGTAATTTACAAATCTGTTCAACTTTCTGGAACCAGCTGATATGAAGAAATTTTTTTTGTTCATGGAATACCCCTTTAAGTTGAAATGTGATTTGCATGCTGAAATGCCTGTGCGGCGAAGCATACGTGAGGCAAACCAGCAGAACTATTAAAACCCGATTAACAGAACAGTAGTAGCACGTCACTTTGCTAAAAATAAACATCATGTTATTGATATTAGATGATTTTGGTAGAAATACCAATAAATGTGAATGAGGACATGAACAAACGGCGTTTACTGCAAAGGGAGGTATACGGGATAAATGAATTAGACACAATGGCGCCAAAGGGATTAAATTAATTGTGCAATTTTTGAGTTTTTCTATAAGGTTTGTACTGTATGATATTACTTTTTACTCATTTCTTGGTGTATTTATAAATTATGTATAGCTTATAGCATGAAGTAAATCTTATATTAGCCTTTTATATACCGAGGTATGTTGTAGCAGGTATTTAAAGGGGTACTCCGCTGCTCAGCGTTTGGAACAAACTGTGTCGGGAGCTTGTGACATCATAGCCCCACCCCCTCATGACATCACACCCCGCCTCCTCAATGTAAGTCTATGGGAGGGGCGTGACAGCGGGGGTCGACACCCGCTATCTTGCCGGAGAGCCTGGCCCCATACAGAGAGATCGCAGGGGGCCCCAGCGGTCGGACCCCCTGCGATCTCAAACTTATCCCCTATCCTTAGGATAGGGGATACGTTTTTCACCACTGGACTACCCCTTTAAGGGCTTAGGTCTAGCCCAGTCACTTCTCTACCTAGAGAGGAGCATCTAGGGCCCATCTTCATTTGGAGCATATCAGCTACTGTGGAGTAAGGATCTTATCCCAAATGGTAACTTCTTGTCCACATTCCTAAAGGATAATATAAAGACAGAACGAGACATAGATTTTATGAAGAAAATGAAGAAAACAGATCTAGAGACATTTTGGCTGCCAATTTCCATCCGACCGGACACTAAGCAGGAACACTATTCCAATCTACCGCCACTGTGCTGCCTGCACTACTGAACCAGCCAAAAGTGGGCGAGACTACCCTGTGAAGCCCAACTACAGTATTTTGTGGACAGAAAAATTACCCAAGGGTATGTTATTCTTATTCCAAAAAAAAAAAAAAAAAGAGGCACATGTATTAGCCTATTATTTAGAAATATTTCATTGTCTCCGATTAAAGGGTACCTCTCATCAAAAAAAACTTTTGATATATTATAGATGAATGTATGCAGAATAACTTTACAATTGCATGTTATTAAAAAATATGCTTCTTTCTATTTAATTTTCCACTTTGAAGAAATGACCACTAGGGGTCTCCCTACCAGTCCTGGCAGCAAGCATTTCAGACTCATGCTGGAGTCCTAAACACTACGAGCTGCCAGTCTGCTTTGTTCACAAAGGAGAACACTCAGAGCTGCCAGCCTGCTTTGTTCACAGCCCGTTTGGCTGTGAACAAAGCAGGCTGGCAGCTCTGAGTGTTTAGGACTCCAGCATGAGTCAGAAATGCTTGCTGACAGGACTGATCGGGAAAAATACAATAGAAAGAAGCATATTTTTCATTAACATGCTATTGGAAAGCTATTCAACATTCATTAATCTAAAATATATCAAAAGTTTATTTGATGAGAGGTACCCTATAAAGGTTTGTGTCTATGCCTCCTGTCTAGTAAACTCATTTCTTTGAGCGGTCTTTGAGGATGCCATCCCAAGGAAAAAGCACAGTGCAGCTATATGTTTATTTTGATATATATATATTTTTTTTTTTTCATGTAAAAAATGGTGACTACAGGAAAATTTGGTTTGATGATGACAGCATTTGTCCTCTGCACATCATCCACTCAGCAAAGCCCAGGCTGGAAGTGATTCAGCTACTTGACCCATGATGCTCCTCATCCCCTCTGCTAGATCGTGTACTCAGCAAATCAACAGGATTAGGGGGAAAACATAAGTTACAAAGCAAACGTATCCTACGCTAATAAGAAAGGATTCCAATAGATAAAGTACATGCAGGTAGGTACACACACAACTGTCAGTCCCACAGGGCCGTCATAACAGAGCCGCCATAAAAGGGACAGCAACTACACCCCATACATTATTGTTTATCCTCCATATACAGTAAAGAGGTACAGCAAATATTTAAAGAGGACCCATGGCCAAACACCAAAAAATGAGATTGCATTATGGTTAAACATCTCAGGGCGTCCTGATCAAACACCTTTTTACAGTTTCTTTATACACCCATCCGCTCCCGAGATATGAGAGTTTATATTTTGTCTGACAATTTAGGGAATCAGTCAGGTGGGCGTGAACTTAATTATAATAAAAGGAATGACTGTGATGTGATAGGCTGGGTTATACAGTCCTGTGTTAGGCAGACACGCCCCTCAATGTACAACATTGTATAATCCTGCCCATGACCTGGTCACACCCATTTTTAACCCCTTCCTGCTATTGGACATATGCATATGTCCCAGCACCTGACACGTTCGCGTGTTGGGTCGTATACATACATCCTCGCGATCTCCTGCACTGCTGTGCGCAGCTCAGGAGTTCGCCGGCGGGACCGGCCGCAGCTGCCGTGGGTTGCGCCGGTCCCGGCAGCATTAACTCCATAGATGCCGTGATCTATCCTGATTACGGCGTCTATGGTGTTGCCAGGGGGAGGGTGTTCCCCCTGTTCATCAACGGCGGCGCTGCAATGAATTTCTGTCTGCCTGCTACGGAAGCCTGGCTGGATCGCACAGGCTTTAGTGTGTGCAGCTCATCAGGTCTTACTGTGCTGAAGTACAAATGTAAAAAAATAAAATAAAAAAATTGTAACGGCATTACCCTAGAATGGCAGGAGGATACTAGCTTTCTGGGGTATCCTCTTTGAATGAAGTTGGTGGCCATCTTGTTCAGTGTAGGGTAACATGTTCATTGATACTGACTGTTCTATGGGCTCGTAGCCTCTAGCTGTAGGGAAGTGACTTAAGTATGGGGCGTGGATGGTGGCTGGAGATCAATACATTGGTGTCAAGAAACTGTACAGAGTCAGAGGTAGTGTGAAGGGTGAATTGGATGTGATCCGTGATGGTGTCGAGAAATTGGTGAAAGTCGTGAAGAGATGATAAAGAGCCGATCCAGATGAGGAAAACGTCATCTATGTATCTCCACCAACCTAGCACATTCCTGAAGTGGTGGGACACATAGATGTACGCGTCCTCCAGTGATGCTACAAAGATATTTGCATAGGTGGTTGCAACATTAGTCCCCATAGCGGTCCCAGAGATCTGTGTATGGAAAGTGTCATTAAAGGGATACTTCGGTGGAAAACTTTTTATTTTTTTTTTAATCAACTGGTGCTTTAAGTTAAACAGATATGTAAAATACTTCTATTAAAAAATCTTAATCCTTCCAGTACTTATTAGCTGCTGAATACTACAGAGGAAATTATTTTCTTTTTGGAACACAGAGCTCTCTGCTGACATCACGAGCACAGTGCTCTCTGCTGACATATCTGTCTTTTTTAAGAACCGTCCAGAGTAGGAGAAAATCCCCATAGCAAACATATGCTGCTCCGGACCGTTCCTAAAATGGACAGAGATGTCAGCAGAGAGCACTGTGCTCGTGATGTCAGCAGAGAGCACTGTGTTCCAAAAAGAAAAGAATTTCCTCTGTAGTATTCAGCAGCTAATAAGTACTGGAAGGATTAAGATGTTTTTTATAGAAGTAATTTACAAATCTGTTAATCTTTTGCGTACCAGTTGATAAAAAAAAAAAAAAAAAAAAAGGTAGTGGGGCTGAAATTTAGGCCTTTGGCTAGTAGGTCAGTCAGGTGGCTAGTGAGAGGTGTGAAAGATATATTTACCACGTTCTATGGTTTTGTCGTGGAAGAAGTCTGGAGGGTTGTGTCGGATTGCGTGATCGTCCCCTTGGTTTCACAGTCTCTCTGTCTCTGTTGGTGTCCCATCTTGTGGGTCGGCTTGTGTGTTGGTTGATGGGTCTAAAGGATAGAATGTGTAGTAGGTTAGTAATAGTCAAGGAAGCAGGATACATGACATTGTTATAAGTAATGGAATAGCGATCGATCTTCTTACCCTAATCCAGGGTTGGGGGGGGGGTAGAAAGATGGCTAGAAGCACCT